>NC_137672.1:8844314-8876814 GCF_963422515.1 Blennius ocellaris
TATCATTATTATTATTATTATAATTATTATAATACATGTTTTTAACCTCTATCTTCACTATACTTCATTGTGAAGTAACACACATATTAAACCTTTTTCTTGCATCCAACATTCTTCGCATATATAATTTACTGAAAGTTGTTTCCCAGCATCTTGTTTCACATGATCTAATTACAATAAATAACTATGGAGAATATGTAAAACACTGGAGTTTCCACTTGCCTAAAATAATAATTTAATGAATGAGATGTCAGAATAGAGTCCACTTAAAATTTTCAAAATCTTCTTTAATAGAAAATGATAAAATTCTGATATTTATATTTCACATCGCACCATATCTGCAGGTGAAACTATTTTCTTTACGAGTTCATTTCACTTTCTCTGTTTGTGGAAGTTTGAAGCGGGTGCACACACACACACACACATATAAACCCCCCCCACACACACACACACACCAACGGTTACAGGAGAAGAGAGGTGTGTGTCGCCGTGTGTTCATTTCTCCTGAAACAATCAGAAAAAGGCACTTTGTTCACCTCATCCTGAAACATTTCCAGTCTTTCTATTGCTTAAGAGTCCGTGTGTGTTTGTGGATTTCCTTCAGGGGTGTGTGTGGAGCAGACGGGGGCCGGGCTGGTGGCGGGGGGGAGGGGGGCGTCGCCGGGTTTGACCGAGGGAGCGAGTGTGTGTGAGGCTTGATCCTCCTCCGTGTTCACGGAGGAGTGTGTGTCCAGGGTCGGGGGCTCGGTCAGCAGGTGGGGGGGGACGTAGCCAGCCTGGGACTTCACCAGTTCCCGGTGCTGAGACTTCGGGGGGCAGCGGCCCCGCTTGTCCTGCCCCCGGAAGCCCCTGAGTTTGGGGCTCCAGTGTTCCCGCCACTGGAGGGCCAGCGTGGAGCGGTCCGCCACCAGGCGGCTCTCCTCCGGGCCCCAGCCCCGCTCGCCCTCCTCCGCCCCGATCAGGAGGAAGGTCCGGCCCACATGGAGGGCCGGGCAGCCGCAGCCCAGGTCCCGGTCCGGGACCCAGAGGGACTGGGGGCCCCTGCGGACCCGGGAGGAGGAGCCGGTCCGGTACACCGTCTGGACGGAGATGGAGAACTGCCACCAGGGACCTGAACGCTCCATCCCCCTGACCTGCACCTTCAGCACTGACACACACACACACACACACACACACACACACACACACACACACACACACACACACACACACACACACGGAAATTATTTTTGAAATTCCAACATTTTTATTTGTTCAAACATTTATCAATTTAATTCGATTCAATTAAACACATTTTATTTTGTAGTTACGTTTGGCTAAAATATTATATATATATATATATATATTACTATATTTGTCAAGTTTTATTAGAGAAAAATTTACATTTTACGCTATAATTTGAGTTATTATGTGGCCAAAAAAAATTATATAACAATATTACAAATTAAATATAATTGCATTTGCCTTTGTAAGATATTTTTGTCTGACAATAAAAAGATTTTTTTAAATAGACACAAGGACATAAATAGTTGGTAAGAGTTGGATGGAGATGCTGTGAGATCACGCTCTCCTTTTATTTTTTATTTTTTTTAGACCAGATCATAAAAACAAGTTGTGACACTGACCATAGTCCTTGAGACAATATGTCTCCAAGTTCATCCGGACTTTAACCTGAGAGGGCTGGCAGTACGACACACACTCCTCCGCTTCGAAACACACACACACACACACACACACACACACACACACACACACACACACACACACACAAGAGAGAGAGAGAGGCGGAGGGAGAATGCATCAAATGAGAGGGTATCATTTCATAACAGGCATATCAGCACATGTTTTTTCCCCCTAATTACAATATGGCTGCTTCTATTTGTCATCACAGTATCCTCTGACTAACACATGATCCCAGCAGCAGCAGGTGGGACGTTCCTGCCACGGCCACTAGGGGGCAGAGATGCACCAGCTCCTGGGAAACGAGCAGCTTCAGTGAGGGGGGCCACAAACACACAAAAGCAGATTCTTCAATCTGAAAGAATAGATTCAGGGAGGAGAGGGTTCTGGTCCATATTTCAATCAGGTCTGCGTTGTGACGCGTCCTTCCTGGGACACGTCCTGTAAGTTATGATGACAGGATGCAGCCGACTGAGACGTTGATCCACAGGATTTGCAACAGAAGCTTCATATCATTTTTTTTTTTTTTTTCTTTCCCTCAAGCTGCAACTCATCACGTCGTCCAACTCACTGTTTTGGTGCCGAGAAAGTTGGCTTTGGCCTCCGGCCTCCTCACATGTTCTCTATTTATTGAACTGCTCTATCCTCATCTGACTGACATGTGCCCCCCCCCCCACACAACAATCTACCCACGTTTCCACAGCCGAAGACCATTTTACGATGAACCAACAATCATTTTTTTCCCCCACATTTCTGCCATAATCAGAAACTTTTCAACAAGTGGGAACTGGAGCTGTCTACACTGAGTTTCAATATTTCAAAATAAAACAAAAACAACTGTAGCAGAATGTTCCCAAAACCTAACCCCCCCCCCAAAAAAAAAAATTCAGTATTATATAGCAAATTTTATGCTTTTTTCCCCCCGCATTCAAACAATTAAAGCCACAAAGGGAAGTTTTAAAGCCAAACGTCCTTGTCCTCCCTCTGTGTGAGTTTACTGAGGTGAATTTGCCCACAGCAGTGAATGTGAGTGTGGTTGTCTTGGATTCAGTTAAAGCTAAAGTGTAAAAAAAAAAAAAAAAAAGCTTTAACTTCGCTGAAACAGCTTCAAACAAAAAACAAATATGTGAAACATGTGAAGCAGAAATCTAGAATAAATCTAAAGTTACTTTAACCACAAAGTGCACAATGACTTTAACGTGGTCTAATCTCTTTGGACTTCCACAATGAAAACACAATTACACAGGAATTTCAACGTCTGTATAATAATCCAGGTACTTTATCATGTCATCACAACATGTGTACCTCTGGGATCGACAGTGAAAAATAAAAAAAAACATCATTATCAACACTTAGAAGAGGAGGCGTCCCTCCAGCATTCACCGCCACACTGCTTTAGTTATTATATAGATGTAAAATACAGTGATTATGTAGTAGAAATACTCATTAAGAGGATGTTGACAAGGTTTGTTGTCAAATTTACACTTCTTGGATGTGATTGAAGTTTACTTTCTGAATCATATTTAACTTCTTTTTAAGGCTTTTTGTGATTCACTGACAAAATAAGCACATTTATGTCATATATGAACATTAAAACAAAACCCTTAAACTCAAAATGCATGTATTTAGCAATTTATAGCATTAATTTGTGGCCTTTGAATGGAATGAATTGGATTCCTGTACAGATGTAATCTTGTTTCCGCATTTTCAATTGATCTGACATCGTGTCACATGAATTAGATTTACAGTAATTTATACTGAATATACGCGTTTTAGTTGTTGTGTTTTTATTCCTGTTAAGCACTTGAGATGTCGTTTGAATTTAAAGTGTGCTACAGAAATAAAAGTTATTATTATTATTATTATTATTATTATTATTATTATGTGCACTGACTCTAACTCAATTTTCACTAGAAACTACTTTTTAGAATAAAAACTGAAAACACTACAACCATTTCATTCAAATATATTTAAATGGACGTTATAAAGGTGTTCACTTTGCTTTTTCATTTTTAATCAAAGCATCAGTAAGTTGTGCAGGAAAAGGAAAAGAAAGAGCAAAACACTCATCTTAACCTCGGCATATGAGAAGCTTATGGCAAAGTGGTATTTTCCTAAAATGTTCAAGAAAATGCTGCACAAGCTGGAGCTCTTTTAATGTGTTTCATTTCTTCACGTCATTATTATTAGATAGAAATCATCACTAAAAGAAATAAAAGGAAACAAAATGACCAAATATGGGTTAAAGCGGTGTGTTTACTCACCTATGCTATACTGAGGCTGGAACATGGGGGTCGGAGCGACTTCCTGGATTCCTGCAAACACAAGCGGATTATCAGACAGGTGATTGGACGCACACACACACACACGTACACACACACTTCAGGCTTCCTCCTCCAGCTGTCAGTTTGTTGCACTCGTGTGTTTTGTATGTGTTTGAATGCGTCTCGGTTACGTGAGGCATGTCCCGCAGAAGATAAGCAAGTGTCAAAACCGCTGAGTGTGTGGTCCTTTTATGGTGCAGAAGCACCCGCCGCTCGCACAAACTTTACGTTTGGCGGTTTTAATAGGGTCGGGCCTTTTGCACGTCTTGCATTGTTTGGACTCAAGACGTTGAACAGAGTCGGTTAAAGCTCAATGTGTCTGTGACTTGAAGACGGACAACCGGCACATACGTTTCCCAGGACTCTTGTAAAAAGAGTGTGTGTGTGACAGCGCGGCCATATATTACGGCCCCTCACACTCTGAACTGGGCCAGTGACACCCGACACCCGCCCGGAGGACCCCCTGCGGTCAGGAGTACAGGAAGGTGCTGCGTGTTTGCATGCGCTTACAGTGTGCGTGTGCGGTCACGGCGAGGGAACCGAGGCTGACGGCGCGAGCCGCGATACGCTTGAAGTTTTTGACGAGACGGCGTTAAAAAAAAAAAAAAAAAAAAATGAGCACGTCGGTTCAACTTTAAATAACCCGTGATGACCCGGCGGTGGCCTAAACAGTTTTGCCGGCGCAAAATTCAGTTCTTTGAAATTTGAAAAGTTTGTTGTGAGATGTTTGACAAAATGATCATTTTTGTTTGGTCGACAGTTTATTTTGTAATTGTCATGAACTAACTACTTAAATGGATGGACAGAAGCATTTAAACCTCAATGAAATGATGTGAATTATATCCTCTACATAGATTTAAGAAACTTCTGGGCTTGAAATTAGCATTTTACGAGAAACACAAGCTGTTTCTGATGTATTGGTTGTGTTTGTCAAGCACTACTTTATAAATATCAATTTACCTCCATGAACGAGCAGAGACATGTGCAGGAACATAAAGTTTTCTATGAGTCACGACTCCAAACTGTCCACTTCCTGGGTTTAACCCTTGCAGGGACGACTTGAGATTCCCAGTGGAAGAAACAAAACAGCTGATGGTGGGAGAAATCCACACTGAAGCCGCACAAATTGAGGAATTTAGGAAGTGACCTCCGTCACTCCTAATGATGAGGCAGCTGTACGCACGCTGGCAAACAAGTATTACAATCACAGTATTGTGACGCGATATCACACTTGTAATGACACGGGGGGGCGACCTCGGGTGGAGGGAGACGAGCCGTATCTTGTGATATTGAAAACGGGTCGTCGAGGTAAATCTGCAGGTAAAAGTGTAAAAGAGCCGGACTGCTGTGAGGGTGGGTGGGTCTGCGAGGGGGTGCGTGGGGGGGGGGGGGGGGGGGCAGGAGGATGCTAAACATAGCCCCGAGATGGTCCGGCAGTAAAAACAAACAAGGTTTTCTTTCACTCACTCCTTTCACTGGAAGAGTTATGAGTCTGGGCCCTGCGTTGGGGGGCGTTTTAAGCCGTGCGACAGGTGTGAAGCCCCCCCACACACCCCCCCGCCGCGAACCGGCTCCCGATGTCACCTGATTGGGACCCTACGCAGCGCCCGGGGGGGGGGGGGGCCTTGTGGTTGTCGGCACCCGTGCGATAAAACCCGGGAAGCGCACGTGGATTAACGCTCGCGGCCGCCGTTTGGTTGCGGGGCCGGGGGGGGCGAGAAGATATGCCTGGCAGCAATCCTCTTGATCTGAACGCTGATCCTGGAATCAGGGGGGTGGGGGGGTGGGGTGGGGGGTGGGGGGGGGTGGGGGTGGGGTGGACGCGGCTCGTGTTAACGCTGCTGTGGAGACCGTCTCCAGGGACGGCGAAAAGGAGACGGCGGGCGAAATTAGTCGGCCTCTTTTATACTGAGCTACTATTTGATAAAGAGCTTTAGAGGGCTGGATGAGGACGGTTCAATCAATTTGGGCTGTGAGCAAATGAGGCCGAAGGAGAAACTGAAGGGGTCACTTTGCCAGGATGGACAACAAACTATTAAAAGCCCGACACGTATCGAATGCTCCAGAGCAATTTTAATTAGGTTTAGGACGTGTTACTGGCTTCACTTGAAGTCCTTCAGCCTCGACCAGCAAGATCAGGGTTAGTTTTTTGTTTTGGCGTCTCTATTTTTGAGTTTAAGCTGCAAAAATCAGCGGAAATGAACGTCGGTTGACTTTCCTGGATGCTTTTTCGTCGACTTAAGACGCGCAGACTCACGTATGCAGGGCCGGAGTGGGGACTTCCCCTGCTTGTACCCCGCAGCGCAGCGGTTACACCTCGGGCCGGTCACTCCTTCCCGACACAGACACTGGCCCGACGTCTGGTTGCACCAGCGGCCCACCGCTCCCAGAGGGTGGCACTGACAAGCTGCAAAGCAAAGATGAGACCATGAGAGCAGGGAAGAGGTTCAAATCTGGGTCAGAGGTTGACCCAGATTTCTGTTTTTGTCAAAATCCCAACAGGTTTTTAGATCATGACGCCATCGTTGGGCTATTTGGGGACATTCAGATAAGTGGAAAGTCCAACACCGACAGCTAAAATTGTATTTTATACTAAAAAAAAAACCAAACTTAACCACAAAACGTCCTTCTTTTTGAACAGTGATTGTTGAAGTACTACGAATTCATTGATTGAACGTCTGAGGAAAAAGAAATGCCAACACTTTTCTTTTAAAAATGACATTTTGCATTAATAATTGAGACACATGGTAGAATAAAGCCTGGAAATCCACTGTACTTGTGTTGACAATGACAATGGTTTTGTTGTTCTCTACAAAAAAAAGTTGATGGTCTACTGCTTCACATTCTTCCTCTTTTAACCACAAACATCTGAGCTTACATATGTCTGTTTATTTGTTATATTCTCCTATCAGTCCATGGTAATATTATACAGTTTCCCCGTCGACTACAAAGAGAAAAGTGAGAGTGAAGAACAAGATGAGCTCTTCTAAACCAATGTAAAGTTAAAGATGCAATCAAGTCAAAAAAGCGCCAATAAAGAAATTCGCCAAAAAACAAAACAAAAGAGGAGACAACAGGGCGGATTAGACGCAGCATCCATCAGTGAGAAAACGCAGGTTTAATCCTGAACGACAGCCGGCATCTGTCCTTAAAGAGCGTCCTTGAGCGAGACAAAAGACCTTTACAAATACCAGAGAGCCTATTTCGTTGCCCACTTGACAGCTAAAACAAAGACAAAAGTCCCGCGTGAGGGTTTTTAACGTAATGTGTCATGGAAGCAGGGAACCATTACAACTTCTACTTTTCCAGGCTGAGCAGCGTCCCTCCAGATGGAGGCCGGCGCCGCGTCCCAATTCATTTATCCTCTCTTTGATTCCCTTCAAGCGTTGGCCGTCGCGCCGCGCGTGACGATCCCTGCCAGGGTTTGCCTGGGTTCTACATTGCGGGGGCTTCGCTTTCCAACGTGTGGCTTCTGTCAGGGATCGGGCCCAACCGGAGACGACAGGTCGAGGGGGGGGGGGGGGGGGAGCTGCACTCTGGCAAGAGCACACTGCCTCCAAGACACACTCACCGGAGAAACGAGGAATCGTACGACCGCTCGCCTCTGAAGGATTAATTTACTGCTGTTTCAAATCATAGATACCAGATAGAATTTTTTTTGTTGTTTTTTTTTTTTTTTCCTCCCCACCGCCGCACGTGTGTTAAGCTCAGCCAGCCCATTAACTTTGGATATATTAGGCTTCCACACCAGCATGCCAGAGTGTCACAGTCACTTAGGACATGTGACCAGTCAAAGGTCGGGGGTCACGGCAGATGCCGGCCGGCGGTAACGATGGGAGTACAGGTGGCAGCAGCTCCGCAGGGGGTGGTGGAGGGGGGGGGTGGGGGGGGGAGTTTTTCTGGACATTTCTGTTCCCTCTCAGAACGTAAAGCGCCTCGTAAACACTCCCGGGACACACTCGGACATAAACACCGTCGCACAGCCCCCGCTTTGGCTTTTTGTCTTGAGGAAATGTGCAGCAGAGCTGAAGGTGTCACTCCGACCTGTCACTCCCGACACACACACACACACACACACACACACAGAGTTGACAGACACGCGTGCGGCGACTGACGTTGACAGGCCTTGCGGTGGCTGAGCGCCTTGACGTGGTCGCGGGTGTAGCCGCTCTGGCAGTACTGGCAGTGGCGCCCGGCCGTGTGGTGGCGGCACTTCTGGCACACGCCGCCGCTGTGCCGGCCCGACTGCTGGAAGACCTCCATGCTGAAGCGGCACTTGTTGGAGTGGCCGTTGCACTCGCACGCTGCGGGAGGGAAACGCCGTTAAAGGGACACGGTCACGAGTTTCAAAAACACCTTCAAAGTCATTTAACCGATGGGAGGAAACGCCAGCACGCATTTAAATACATTCAATGTTCATCTTCTTTTCATAGATAGAAAATCCAGATATGCTATAAAATATGTATATACCCGAAGAAATAAATTCAGATCGGTGACTCATAGTTTAGTTTCATTCCGGACATCTAAATGAATTAAGTTCTTTACACTTAAGTTATTGAACTAGATTAAGTTAGAAGAACTTGATTTATTCAAATGTTACTAACTGAAGTCAATTCAGTAAAGTTGTTCCAACTATTTTCTTTTTTCAGTGCATATTGTAACTAGAATAATCACTATCTGACAATTAATGGCACAAATAGAACTTAAAAATTCATTGGGATGTAATAATGACACAAATAACGACGCCACAGAAAAAAAGAAAAACAACAACATATTAGTGCCCAACTCGAATTGCACTGGACGTAATGTTGTAAATAAACCAGTTTTTAATGGCTTAATGCTTAAAAGGAGGTTTGAATGGGTGTCAATGAGAAGGATAGTAGTTATTTATAGATTCTAGAAGCCGGGTTGCAATTTTAAAGATGAGGAATAAATGAACTAATTATTGAATCATTGGCTCGTCAAAATGATTTTTGTTTTTTTAATGTTTTTTTTTTTATATAAATTGCCAAGTTTACAAACCTAAGTATGTCAGTTTTCTGGGCAGATTAGAAACACCAGTGTTTCTTCTTCTCTGAGCGTAACGCAACCGCCTGCACAACAACGTACTGTGATATCCAGAACAAATTAACAATGAAGCCAATATTTTTCTTAATTTACAAAAGCCCTCTGGACGCGATGCAAAAAGGACATGAGCCGGGCTAAAAAAACTTGATATCTTGAACGACATAAGAGAAGTGAGCTACATGTCGTGGTTCACGGTTCCTTCATGTGCCAAACAGATATTGAGTGCTTCAACCCGTTTACACCCGGCGCCGACATTCGGGTGATTCGATCACGCGTGAACAGGCACCGGAGCAACGTAGACGTCATCGGCTTTCCAATCTCCCAGAGAAAACTGTGTGGAAGACGAACGTGGACGTCCAGGCCTGAGGGCCTCTGGTAATACAATCCCATCTCAAGTGGTTAAAGGCCCGAAAAAAACGCATGATACGGACAAGTGTAAACAGTCTGGGACTCGCCGCGTGGGATCTGAAACGCATGTTAGCGCCAGGTGTGAACGGGCCCGCGGGGTGAATGTCTTTACTCTCGTACTGCAGCGGGCGTTTGGATAATCAAGCATCGCAGGAATGTTGGTGTCGAGAAAAAAGGCCCAATCGGATCCCATCAGTAAAGCAAATACATTGTGGACTCAAAAGGACACTGCAGAGATATTTGTTGCGAAACAGTATTCCAGCTGGATATTGTTTTTAAAAGAGAACAAAAAGCGAGCAAAACTAATCAAATGACGATCGATTCCACTGGGATTGCATTTGTTGTTGGTTCTTTGTGTGACTTTGTTTTGTTAGAAGGAGAAAAAAAAGAAGAAAAAAAACCCAACAACTTATGTCTGGTTTTATTGTGCAAAAGCTTGACAGTGTCTTTTGTGACACATCCCATTGATGGTTGGGGAGTTCTTGATCCTTCCCGTACACTGAAGTGAATTAAATGTAAACAAACAAAAACAAACCACAAAAAAACCACAAAAAAACCCCACAACACTGCCTGACATGTTATATTTTGAGTCTCTCAAACGTCGACATCTGGGTCGGCCTCAAAAATCCATCGAGCATTTGATGTGGGAAAATATTGATGTGTATGCTGAAAACAGATGTTTGGCCTGCAATAATTCAGTGACTCTAACTTGATGGATTAAAGTCAGAGTCTTTATGCTTCTTTGGACATAACTTGGATTCAGTCAGTTAACTCTTTGCTGCACAGACAGACGCAGTAGATTTTTCTCATTTGGATTCGACCGATTTGACTGTTTCACGATATTATGGGATATTATGGCGAGTATCGCGACTTCGTCAACACTTAAGCAGATGACGTGTTAAAAATGCAGAACATGAAAACATAATTCATCAGTGTTTTGTCGTATTTAACTCACCGACACACGGGTTTGGGTTTGTGGGCGTTGCCCGATGCCACGGCCTGTCGAAGTAGAACTCCCGGCACACGTCGCAGTCCGGCCCCGCCGTGTTGTGCTCGCACGCGCACACCGCGCGGCCCGAGTCGTCACGGCGACACCGCGACGCGTGTCCGTTGCATTTGCACCTGCCCCCGACCTGCAGGTCCGACAGAGCCAGAGGTGCTCGGAGGGGCGCGGCCACGGCGGGGGGCGGAGCCACCTGCAGGCTCCGCCTGCCCTGTCTCGTGTTGACGTTATTGTTCCTCCTCTTCCGCAGCTCGCGGCCCCGGTTGCTCCTGCTGCGTCCCTCAACTGTCCAGCTGCAGCCGCCGCCAGGGCAAGGCAGCGGCGGGTTGTTCTCCCTCTTGCGGCCCCGTCCTTTACCTCTCCCGCCTTTCTTGGGCGAGACGAGGGCGTCCGCGCCAAAAGTGTCCCCGCCTTCCTTGCTGGTCACATTGTGTCCATCTTCGTCTTTATAGTGCCCCTTCCTCCCCTGCTTGTCTCCCCTCTCCCCTCTGTCCTTCATTTCCCTCTCGAAAAAAGCCAGCGTGTTTCCTGTGCTCAGCTTGTCCACCTGATCTCCGGCGTGGCCCTTGTGACCCGCTCTCCACCTCGCCCCTCCACCCCTCGCTCCGCCCTGCCACCGGCCGGCCTCCGCTGCCTCCAGGATGTCCGTCTTGGCGTTTTTGGACACCTTGTGGAAAACCACTCGGATGTCGGTGGCCGTCACCCAGTCCTGAAGGGTGGGGCTGTAGTCGAAGTCAGGAGAAGATGGCCGCCCGTCCAGGGTGGAGAACGCCAGCACCATGCCGCCCCGCTGCCTCTGCAGCGGCCGGGGGTCCGAGCAGAGGGGCTCCGTTTCCTGGTGCCGGGTCCGGGCCACCGTCTGCGACGGCTGCCCGAAGGCACCGGGGCAGTCGCTGGAGTAGCGCTGCATCGGCCTCCAGCTGCGCCCGAAGTCCATCGACTTGAGTATGGAGATGGAGATGGGGTCGGACGGCTCGCCGTGGCGACAGAATTGCAAACTGATGTAGGTGATCTCGAAGCGGCGTCCCAGGGGCACGGTGAGGACCCGGTCCCCGGCGTCGGGTCCGGCGGGAGCCAGCCAACAGGTGAGGTTGTGGGGGTTGTGGAGGTCCGTCAAGGCGGTGACGTTGCCGTCGGAGTCGGACCCTTGCACGGAGTGGCTGGCGTTGACCGGCACGCCGTAGGCGGCGTTGATGAACTCGGACAGGCAGTGTCGCGGGCGGCCATCTGGGTGGTAACAAGGGTCATGAGGTGACGTCCAGCTCAGTGGGGTGTGGGAGAGGAGGGAGGCGAGGGGGGAGGGAGGGAGGAGCAGGAGGAGTAGAAGGAACACAGGAAAGAGAGAGGTGGAGGGGGGAGGGGATAAAGGGAAGGACATCATGTCATCCAGCCTGGAGGAGAAAAAAAAAGAGAGAAATATTTGAAGAGGTGGACTCTTAGATGCACACTGGAAGCCGAAAAAAAGGGAATCCAAGATCGTCCACCTGTGCCTTGATTGAAAACACATGACACCAGCTTTACTCCGTCACTACCGCTACACCTTACTGGCTTCCAGTAGATTCCAGTAAAGACCTCATCCCGTAAAAAAAAAATGTAATCCCCTCTCTCCACAGTGGTGTCAGTCACCGACGTGAACCAGTGACCTGAGCGAACTTGAGGCTCTCAAAGAGTGGATGAGAACGGGTGAAGGAGGCGTTTGCACCCAGCGGCCGTGTCTGAAATGACAGAAAACATGCCCGACAGCTGGAGCTAAACCCCGGAGTTGGACCACATCCATCACGTTTATTGCACCCTTTTCAAAAATCGCTTCGCCGCTGGTCAAGCGCTGCAGGCGAGCGAAGGGGGGGGGGGGGGGGGGCCCTGAGCGGCGTGGAGCGTCGCCGTGCACAAACCAGGGGTATGAGAAAACAGAGGACACGGAGAGGGAGATTAGAGTCGGAGGGACATGATTTACAGATCAAAAATGTGTGTTCCACTTGAGCCCCTGCTCGGGGGAACTTCCGCGGTAAAGACAAACACAGACTTGTGTTGGTCGACGGCGCGAACAAATCCCTTTCCGTTCCTTACAACTGGTGATGAGTGTGATTTATTCCCCGTGTCAAGATTTGATACTGGAGAGTGTTCATTCTGGCATGTGGACAATGCGTCCGTCCCATCCCCCCCCCCCCCCCTTTTCTCGAGAAGCGGTGATTTATTGTTCCTCGCTGCACACGCAAAGCCCGTTTTGTAACAGCTTCTTCAATTTCGTGATCTTGAAAAGAAATGTCAACATAGTCCTGTTCAGGTTTCAAATCAAATTTTCTTTCCTTCAATGTAAAAAAAAACCCCCAAACATTGTTCCACATTTCCAGATAGCTTTAAACCTCGTTCCTCTCTGCCCATCTATCACCTGTCCCCTTCATTCTGTTCTGGGAATATTCTTAACTGCTGCGAGATTGATGGCGTCCTAACAAGCGTTTGACACTGACAGCAAAGTCAGCAGGGCAGCATAAACCAAGCCCAGTAGGAGAAGACGGGGCCGAGAGCCTCTTCGGCCGCGTCATCCCGCTCAATTAGCCAGCGGCCGAAACATGAGGCTCCGTCCCCCCAGGGGCCGAGCGGCTCCGGGGTCCGGGTTGTGGCTCCGTCCCTGACCTCCTGGAGTAAAGCCCCCGCCGGAAAGTGAGCCAAACCTGCTCGAAGGACCCGGCCTGTTTTGAGGCGTTGCCACGGGAAACGCAGCGCCGCGTCGAGCGGTCCGACTGTGACCCCCGGTCCCACATTCCTGGCATCCAGGAGGCCTAAGCTGGACATTCCTGGCCTGTGGAGACACGTCCCACTGGAACGGCTCTGCCATGAAGCTACTTACGAGTTGATATGATGACTAATTGTGTCTCCGCTATCAATATTCGACGACAGTTAACATGTTTATTTTGACAGGGATGACTTTACCTTCCACTGTGTCCACTTGTGTACATGTTTTATTTTAAGAACCAGGCGATTTGCCTAAGTTGCCTTTTCAGCTTCAACTTACATTGGGACGGACAAATTCGATAATTCAAGGGAAACACAACCACATTGATGACAGAGCAGCAAAAATCTTCCCTTCTCATTATTGAACCTTAGAAAACAAAAAAATGGACAATTCACTTTTAATGCTATACTGCATGAGTCATGGGCGAGCGTCGGCGCGGTGGAGAGAAAGGGCGGGAGGTTGTTTAACATTCCCTTGACATGCGCTTGCTCTTGTCTTTGTCACGTTACACGACTAATTAAACACTGGCCCATTACATGCGCTTTGATAAATGGATGCTCCTCTGAGAGATGCCCCCAGAGGGTTTTAATGTGCCCCTCTTGGCCAAATCCAGACTCTCAACTCTCCCGAAACCAGATCGTCTGTCTGGAGCAACCCGCCGGATACGGTTTCAAGGGTTTTTCTCCGACGCTTTCCATAAATTCACAGGCGCGAGCGTGTCTGAAGAGCACGTCGACGACGAGCGCAATTCCTTATTAATATAACTTTTGATGAGAGTAGCAGGCGACGGTAGGTTGTCTGGACACGTATTGGTTACAGACCGGGGCCTCGGCAGAACACAATGGGACCCACTCGCTTCTTTTCGTCTCTCGGCGGAGTGGAAACGATCGCGATCTATAACACAGGTACGCGCTTAAGACTCCACGTGTGAGCGAGACGTTCTGACACAACTTGGCAGCAATCGGTCAACTGAAAAAAAGCCGGAGCGGCCAAACAGCGCCACGATGAGCTCAACCACGTCTCCAGCGGCTGATTAATGCTGTGAGGGATGCCAGCGTACCAATAGAGCGTTAACAAAAATACATGTTTTAACATTTCTAAGCAATTCAAGCAGATATAAATGACTTTTTTTTAATAGATGTGTTGAATTCATTGTTTTTTTTTTTGTTTTTTTTTAAGGTCATTTTGTGGCCGCCTCCACGCCCGCATGCCTTTTCTTGCGTCACTGACGCCTGTTTTTGGAATCTAACAAGGAGGGAGGAGCAGAAACGGAGCCGAATCTCACAAAATCCGCTATGAGAGAATTTGGTCTGAGTTGCATATTAACATTTTCTCCGGCCCCAGGAAGAGGGCGGCGTTCGCGTGAAACGAGATGCCTTGCTGTTTAAAAAAGCCGAGGTCTTATTACTTCAGGATGCTTTCCCCCCCCCCCAAGTCTGTTCAACTTAGAGACGTTTTAGTTTAACTTGCATGAAGTTAGTTTGTTCCCCTGCAAAAGTGACTTCACTGCCTTGAATGGAAGAGCTGATTGACAAATAATTCAAATACAGTTGGTTGTGTATAGTATGATCAACTGTAGGCTTGGTCTTTATCATCCAAACCTATTTAAAGTGAATACATTTGGATTTCTCTGCAAGGTTCTTAACTTAAATCAGTCCAGTTCAGTACTGATTCCAAGGAAACCATCTTTATTCACTGTCAGTGGAAAAGTAAAGCTGTTGCAGTCTGGTTCTTGCTACCTGTTGACTCAATCTGTCCTGTTCACACTTCAGAGCGGCGGGCCTGGCTGGGTTTGGAGCTGTTCTGTCGAGCAGATGAGCAGGGTTTTTGGCCCCGTCCTATACATTTTAACATTCCTCGTCACGGGCGGCAGCTCTGGCCGAGCCGACTGGAAAGAAGACGTATTAAAGTCGGAGTCTTCGCGACGGCTATCAAAAGGCTTCAACTTCTATTGTGTGCGAATAAACACGGCGGCCCGTGCGGTTTAATAAGACAGATTTATACCGGGCTTGACGGTCGCTGGGAAGATTTCCCAGGCCGCCCCGTTGCTGCTCCGCCTTTAAATAAATATGATCAATTCTATAAGCTCTCTCTTAAAGGCCTGCATGTGTGAAGCTGCACCGCGGCACCTGTTGGCTCATGTTATCAAACTGACACCTTTGTTAATTTGCAATTGTCCTCAGCCGACAGAAATACAACACTGGAGTCCGGACGGGGAGAGAAAGGCCACGCACGCGGTCTGTATTCCCAAACTGCATTCCTGCCTGCCTGCACAGTTCCACGCTCCGTGTGTGTGTGTGTGTGTGTGTGTGTGTGTGTGTGTGTGTGTGTGTGTGTGTGTGTGTGTGTGTGTGTGTGTGTGTGTGTGTGTGTGTGTGTGTGTGTGTGTGTGTGTGTGTTATTCCACACGGAGCAGATTCCAGGAGTTCTGTTTTAGGTGTAATAATCTAATTTTAGTGGGGCAGCCCAGGAGGTTGGAGGCAGCGGACAGCACAAAATGGATTATCGCTGCTTGTATCTTTAGCTGGAGGCGTCTGTCCTTCACGTTTGCACCTCAACAAACTGCCAGTGGTGGTGGCTGCACTGGGGCCCTCAGGGGGAGGGGTGGGGGGGCACCCCACCCCTGCAGACATGTGGAAGGTGCCTCCGCCTGTGCACTGACCCCCGGAGCTTTGCTCCTTTACCTCATTTCTGAATTAAAAAAACACATGTTGCCCACTTGTTATTTGAAAAGCACGCTTCCTGTCATACTCTCCCTCCACGGCCTCACACACGTTGGCGAAGAGGCTTTCTGAGCAGCTCCGGCTCCACATGATGACATTGACAAAAACAGATGGAAATGAAATCACTGTGATTCTGCGGTCGCAGGCCGGCCAAAGACAACTGCAGGCATGATGGGGCGAGAGAAGAAAGATTCGTAATTGTCTGGTTGTAATTGTGGGTGGCAATTAAGCCCACACGTTGCCCTGTGGAGGATTAATAATGAGGATCAGACATGCAACAAAACAAAAACAGAGCATGGGGCCTTTCGCAGCACTAAAACAAATAACAAAAAAAAAAAGAAAAGAAAAAAGCAGCCACAAGTTGTGTCAGCTAATTTATTACCAAGCGAAGGCTTTAAAGCAGATCATGAGAAGAAAATAAACCGCACAGCTTGGTTTAATCAGGCCCCCACTGTGAAATTCTCCGCCACATATCCCAATTAGTTTTGTTTTTTTTCTTCTTTTTGGGGGATTGTCGGTAATAATAAGCAGTATTTTCTCTTTGGGTCGCACAAAGCTGCAAAAGGGAATTTGAGAATAAAGGAGAAACTAATGAAGGACAAACGGACCTTAAAAGGCCAAACAGCCCGCAGGACACACAGGATGCTGGAGCTGCTTTTAACCTGCTGGAGCTGCCACGGGTCGTTACTCTGACATGTTGATCTGATCCACTGTGATTTTCTTTGGCAAGAGCCGAGGGGACTAATTGTCCCAATGGTGCAGCGCTAATTGCTCTCGTTAGACACAAATTGGCTCCAGTCAAATAGTTGTTGTCGCTTTATTTATTTATTTATTTATTTGCTCTCGGTCAGAGGAGTAATAATATTTACATGGCGATGAGTTTCATCCATGCTGATGATTGGTCGATTGGCATGTGGGACAAATTAAAACAATTTAAAAAATCATTTCACGTGTTCCTGTTCATATACGTGGGTGTTTTACTTTTCATCTGGAATTTAGAAATATAAAAGTGAGTAGGCAACGTGCTAAAAAAAAGTATACAAATATACAAGATGTTTAAGGAAATGTATCTTTTTGTTTCATGTCGTTTTCAGATATATAAATGTAAATCTGAATTTCAGTGCGTATTGGTTCGAGGCTATATATATTTACAGCACATTTATTTCTCTGTCTTAAAATTTTACAGCCGCATCCAACAGACAGTGAATAAAGAAATAAATTATACGTATCATTAGATAGAAATGAAGACAAACTAAATGCGCTCTTTAGTTCGGAACAAATATCAGGCAACGCCGTCGATTTCTATAACTAATAGTGGCGATCTAATCTTTTCATCAACTGCAATTTGATGGGATACTTTGCAATAATTTTTTTTTCTGTAATCACACATCTTTCTTTATTAGTATTTTATTACAATGAGAATGTCCAATCTGAACTATTCAGTTGTTGTTTTTTTCTTTCCAGCGCGTCTTCGTGACATATGAACCTTCCTCTCCGCGGAAAGACAAATACAAAAGGAGACCAACCAATAATAATAATAATAATAAAAAAATAGGCTGCATGCACTCACCATGTGCGTCCCAGTGACTCTCCTTCTCCTCACTCCTTCCGCTCCCTCCGGGTCAGGCCGAGGAGCGCAGCAAGTGTCCGGACACCCAGCGCGTCCGAGCGCACAAGACTGATCCACCGGGAGGGGGCAACCCGGGGAAGAGGAGCAGGGAGCAGGGAGGGAGGGAGGGAGGGAGGGGAGGGCCGGGGGCTGAAAATTACCAGGATCAGCTGGGAGGACGTTTCTCTTCTAATAGTCAAGTGGAGCCAGGAGCTCCCACCTCCATCCAGAGAGAGAGAGAGAGAAAGAGAGAGAGAGAGAGAGAGAGAGAGAGAGAGAGAGTGGGGGGGTTAAACATCCTGCCTGACTCACGGCTCAACCCCGCTGCCAATCTGGATCAAAAAAATCGGTCCATAAAAACCCAATCCAGGATTTTAGTCAGCGTTAAACTGTGTCCAATTTATTTATCACTCGTAACATTTTTTTTATTATTATTATTATTATCATTAGCGTAATTCGCGTTTTGAGTTATCTTCATGCTGACAACACTGACATGTTGTTGCCAAGAACGCAAACAAACGGAACACAAACCTTTAAAGAGAAATAGTGACACGTGCGATTATTCACATTACTATAGAGTTCACGTGGTCGACCTGGGCTCCAACCCGGAAATGAATTCAATATTGAGAATAAAAAATAAAGGTGCCGTGCAAAATGGCAATAACTCGCTTGACAACCTGCGAATAGTGAACAGCCAAAGACATCATTTATAACTCTGTTCAATCATTTTAATACTTTCTCAGCCGATTTCAACACCTCAAATAGAAATCGTGCTTTATAACAATTATTACTGCTTTTTTATTTGAACCAACACCAGTGTGCTCTGAAAAAAAGGAATATTCTGGTTCTTGCCATGTTTATTATTTTATAAAGTCAAGTGGTGTGATTTGATTTTGACAAGCCTCCTTGATAGTAATCTGGTGTAAAGTCCATCCATTAATTTTTTATTTTTTTTGGTGGGGGGGGGGTTGAAGCCAGACTTTTAAAGCTGACACATAACATTTAGAGTAAAATATGACAAACCTGCTGTGAACCAGGCTCTTCGGAGGAACAGGTGTCTGTGCATCAGTCTGTTACCCAGACCTGCAGATTTCATCATCCCAAATATGTCCAGGTTATTGTCCAAAGCACCTGTTTTCAAGTCTTATCAGAGATTTATGAATCGTATCATGGCAGACAAACGTAACCAACAACAAAACAGAATAATATGACCCCCCCAAAAAAGTGCTTTAAAAATGTCAATTGACCTGATTTGGTAAAATGTTTATAATTTTGATCAATTAACACTAAATCGATGATTTTCACAATTTTTTTCTCGACAGTATGAATATTTTGAGGCACGTTTTATTTGTAGGACCTGCATACTGAGGGAAAAAACTGGTTTCTGTTGTTATGAACTGTTTTGCAATAATTTACAACCATGTCGCACTAAAAACAAAAGTTACAGCAACGTATAGTGCGATGTTCGGATTACAATTTGTATATTTAACTACTTGAAATGGCGGGATTTCTTCTGCATGCACTCCACTATTTATTTGAAACGTATAATAAGTGAATAATTGATCACAAAGACCTTCGATACAACAGGATATTGATTCATATCAATCAGTTTGAATGTGTTGTTTTGGTCTTTTGTGATTTAAATAAAAAACAAACTATTATGACCCATGCTGGGTTTTTCTTTTTGTTTGGTATTTTGAGATTTGACCTTGTAATTACAGGGTCCAGTGTGAGAGGAGAGGAAGACAAACATCATGGCCTTCCCCTTTACAAGAAAAAAACCCAGAATTTTAAGACTCAACTCAACATTTCATGGTTTGTTAAATACATTTTACACACTTCATATCCTCCAGCCTCAGGTTTATTACCACCGCTGGGCTTACAGAGGAAACTCTGACAGTCTTATCTCGTGTCGCTCAGGAAAAAGCTCTCAACTCTCCAGGTTTGCTTCAATTATCCCTCAGTGGAATAAGGAGGGAAACCAAAAAAAAAATCGTCTGAAGTTAATTGTCTGGAGTGGATCGTTCTCAGATGTGAGGCAAAACTGATACAGATGGAAATATTAGAAAGGGGGATCGAGGCTGGGGAGGGAGGGGGGAGGGAGGGAGAGAGGGAGGGAAGACGCTTGATTGGAGAAGAGGAAACGTTCCCAGAGAAAGACATAAAACTGATTGATGACTTCCCCCGAGGAATGTTTCCCCAGGTGTGCTTTCTGTGTGTGTGTGTGTGTGTGTGTGTGTGTGTGTGTGTGTGTGTGTGTGTGTGTGTGTGTGTGTGTGTGTGTGTGTGTGTGTGTGTGTGTGTGTGTGTGTGTGTGTGTGGTTACAGCACACATGAGAAATGCGGTTCTTGGACGCAGGACAAGTGCAATAAAGCAAATTGTGGGGGTGGACTGGGCACGTTTACGCACTAATATTGCGCTCTGGCAACATGAGCACGTGAGCGTCCAACGACCCGAGCTGCAGGTAAATTGGTACCTGTTGCATCGGGCGTTTTTAAGAACCGCAAACAATAATTGATAACAGAAGGCAAGTCGAAAAATGTGTAATAAAGGCGATGTTTAACGCTCGGTAAAAAACCTTGAAGGTGGTCTTCTGACAGGTGCTCTGCTGCCAAAGTTGAACACCCCGCAGCGAGGAGTGCGCGGAGAGAAATCACAATAAACAAAATACCGCGGAGGTGCAATTATAAAAGTCAACAATAAGTCACCGTGACAGGATAAGAGCGCATTTCACAATGCGTGTCTGACGGATTAGCTCCACGTACAAAAAGCACATCTGTATGTAAGAGGACGAGGCTGCATATTTATCCAACATGTGCAAACAAAGAACCACAAAGTGAGCGACATTAGAAGACTGTGTGCTAATAAAACATTTATTAGAGAAAAAAAACTAAAAAAATCATCAATATCCACTTGTTTATTGAAAACTGTTGGGGACTTGTAAGCAGACATTCAAACACTAAACCCCTGACTTGACATTAACTCGTGGAATATGAGTGCCCCCTTTGAAAATGTAGAACATTATTTATATTGTAATATTAGATTCTTGAGTCCTAAAGCGAGACTTTGGCTTTTAAACCTGGCTTAAGTCATCAAACTGTACCTGGATTATAACGTTAAATCTACACCAGGACGTTATCGGCCAGACTCCTCAAGCATAAAGTAGGAACTCCAGGAAATGGAGCCAATTAAACAATTGACTTTTTGAAAGGTTTCAGGCAAAAATGCAAAACAAAATCAGCCGCCAAGCAGCTGAGCAGGATGTTATAAAGGGTCACGATCATTTTGCATAACGCTATACCTTCCAGAGTTTTTTTTTTATTTTAACAAGGTTTTTTTATTAGTGAGAAAATTAAACAAGCTATTGGAAGAAAAGTCAGTCAACGACACTGGCGTGGTGCCAGACTGGAGAGAATCAGAGCCACGAGAGACTCCTGCAGGACGAGGCCCTGACCTAAAGAATGACGTCACACAAATGCAAGCTTTTGCAGACGCGAGTTGGTGGAGAATCTCCGAGGAACTGGAGCCTCTGCAGCGGGATGGGACAGTCGAGGTGTGTTTTTTTGAGCGCGTGATCGAGATCATCCATGAGGGACGAGACCCGGGACGTGTTGGAGAGATTATATCACTCAGCTGGCCTGGAAGTGACTCTGGTCTCTTGTGTGTGTGTGTGGGGGGGGGGGGGGGGCTGGGGGTCTGGACTCAGTGGGGGGAAAAAAATGGATGGATAAATGGAACGACAGAACAGTCTTGATTACTTGAGATCTTGACAAAGTCCAAGAGTCGGTGGCATGACGTCATCAAACAGACGATTCCATCCATGCTTATTCAGATACGAGTGTAAAGAGTTAGTCTGATCAGTGGTTTTTTTTAAGAACCTTGCAGTTATTTGGCTCTGGTGAGTTCAGAAACTCTTTACTTCCACCTTCAGTTCGCCACGCTCATGTGAGGAACGCCTTGCAATGATAATTAAGGCATGAGATCAGTTTATTGGAGGGAGTTGTGACTCCACGTCTCAGTGTTTAGAGGCTGACAAAAAGCTGATTTTGATGACGATTGTTGTTCATCCGTCCTTCTGCTCCAGTCCGGTGGTTTGATCTCGGGATTGATCCAGATGGCAGCAGTAAAAAAAAAAAAAAAAAAAAAAGTTCAAACTTGTGGACTTGGGCAGACGTTTCCACTCCACATAGCTTCACAAACTATTTCCCTTCGAGTAACATGCAGCCTTCCCTGTTTGCTTTAATTAAATGGGAAGAGATGTCTTATTAGAGCAAAAAGAAATTTCCTCACCTCGCAGCAGCGTTTGGCTTTGAAATGCGACTGGCGCTGAAGAACGAGAGGAAAAGTTATTCCCCTTCAGTCCTCCAAAGGTTTTTCTCATCAGGCTGCGCCTGACTGGAGTGCTGACAGGTGCCAGATGAGGAGGATGATGATGATGATGATGATGAGGGTGGTGGTGATGAGGAGCAGACTGTTGTTTCGCAAAGAACAACATTTACCAATAAGACGCGGGTCAACTTGCTGAAAAGAAGGATCAACGAACACAAGAGGAGATTAAAGTGGTTCTTGTGGTCACAACAACGGAATCAGGCTGAATAAATACTGTCGTTAAGACGCCGTGACGGAGCGATGATGAAGAGCACCTGAGCTTTTTGTGTGTGTGTTGAAATACAAAGTGCCCCAAAAAATGTCCTTTAATAACAAACATTTGACACAGAGCTGCAGGATAAACGCCAAAAAGGAGAAAAGTTGCCGTCGAGCCAAGAACAATGTTCCGTTGGATCGAACACCAGAATTTAATGAAACTTTGTCCTTTGAGAAAATTAAAAAAAATGAAACCATTGATAGAATAGTGAACCCGCTGACTGAAAGATGTAACGAGTGTTGTCTATGTTGTAATGATAGTTTTATCACTCAGTGGAGTTGAAGAAATACATTTCTAAAGCGCGATGATGCAAAATGTGGATATTTCAGGGCTTTAATTCCCTTACATGCCGGGACACGTTAGAAGATCGCACACAGGGTTCAATCATAAAATCCCAGTTTATTAAACTTATGCTCCATCATGAGACAAACACAGAAGAACATCAATGAGCCTCGCGTGGATTTGAGGATGAGAAAACGCAGCTTTACAGTGAAGTCCATCTGCTTAATGAGAAAATAACCGACTAAACTTCTCGAGTGCAGCAAGTCGGGCCTCAGCACTCAAGTCTGTTTTCCTTTTCTTTTTTATTATTATTATTAAACTCACGGACTTGAGTACAGCCACTCGTCATTCCCTGTTCAGTCGCTATTAAAAAACCACAACCGGACAGTTTTTATGTTCAGTGCGGCTCTAACAACCAAACGTATGTGTTCAACAGGTAGTTTGTGAGCGACTCACAAACAAACCACCTGTCTCCATATTCCCACCGATTCCTGTGTTCGTTTACCGCCCAGCGCCCCCTAGCGGCGGAACCTGCCACCACCCAGGGAGCGTTTGCGGGACGGAAATGAGGCTTGATGGGAGCTGGGGAGGGGATTCCAGGTGGGCTTCATCCCTCTGCGGCTCCCCACGAACCTCCTGCAACGAAGAGAAGAGCTTCAACCAGAGACAATATCACATCATGAAATTGATTTCAGCAAAGCTTTGTGGTGCAAAACACTGAACTGCATGTATACGTTTCTCCAATTTGAGCATTTCTCAGCTCATCCTCACGTCTATACTGCAGGAGGAAGATGCTCGCACTGCTTCTCCAACAGTAAAGTAACTTTCAGTGGTGCTTTAAGTAGTTGGGTTTTGTTTTTGTTTTGTTTACTTAAAGTTCGTTTCCTTTGTGAGCCTCGTAATGCAGATCCCAGATCCTTTGGGCTGAAATGGTTCTGGAGCCGGAGTCTTTTGTGAGTCACTTTTGAGTCTGATCAAACTTTAGTGACATTTCTGGGCAGGTTCCTTCGATGAAAATAAAATAAAAATCCCAGCAGCAACATATAGAAATAGTACATTAGTGATGAGATGGATCAGTAGGTTAAATTATTAGATACTACAAAAACAAAATAGCTATTGTTTTTCAGATTACCTTCATCATTAGTTACGACAGTTAAAGTTTAAACTGGATATTAATCATTTCTTCCCCTAAAGTGCTGCACATAACTCAGGCCAGACACTTTTGAGCAAGTCCTTTGAATATAAATAGAACAAATGAAAGTTAGCTCTATATATTAGCAATTTTGTTTGTTACACATTAATGGAAAGAGCTAGAATTCTTTTTTCTTTTTACAACCAGATGTTATATTTTACAAGTTGGTAAGACTGTTTGTTATAATTGTGCTTTGAGGGCCTTGATTCATCCAGGAAAATCAACCCACAAATACGTCTTACTCAAAGTCTGATTACATCAATAAGGCAACAATTCAAACATCCAGCAGGGAGTTTCGTGAGAAGAGATGTTTTACCTACAACAAAACATTTTTTACTGTTTCAGTTGGATTCTGTTTGTGTTTATTGTCTCACGAACAGAAACAAACCTGTTCCCCGAACATTGATTGATTTTTTTGCCAAACAGTTGATGGCAAAGAATTAAAGTTCAAAAATATAAACTACAATTAAAATGATGCAAAGGGAAGGCAGCATGTTGGCAAAGACTCTAAAGTGAAAAGTGTCGTACTACGTCAGCTGTGCAGCTTGTAAAGTCCAGTGAGGTATTCATGAAGCTGTGGGTATTTCTGATCAGGACATCAGGCTGCGAGGTTAAAAACTAAGACCCAAAACTTTTCTTTTACCCTTTTCTGGATTTTCCACCGTCTTGATTTGAGACGTCATTTATGTACAAACACAAAATCCACCTCAGGAGAAGCGGAAACTACAGATACTGGAGGTAAAAAGTACTCATTCAACTTGTATAAAAGTTTTTTTTTTTAATTATTCATGTAAAAAGTCGTACTTTGTGATCATATTAATGTGTATCCATGCATTTGATTCTCTAAGTTACGTAGATCATGATTTAAGTTGTATTTTTGTTTTCTAAATGAAGAATAACTTGGCTGGATGCAACATCAAATACGTACAAAAAAATTAATAATTCAAGGCTATTTTTGTTGCACAGATGGGTTACTTTGATTCTTCTCAGAAATAAAATGTCATGATGAAAAATAATTTACAATTGGGCCCAATTTAACAATATTTCTGATTATAAAACACACAGACACCACTTTAAATATCAATAGGAACTCAAATAAATCAAATCGAATCGTGCTCTTATAACAGTGGTCTATGTGTCACCCCAGGACGAGCACACAATCCACCATGACCACAGAAACGTTATTCTGCCACTAAAAACACTTGATGTATGCAAAAAGTTCACATAGTTATTTGCCAGGTGTATTTGTGTGTCGCTGCACCTCCTGTACGGACACTGCAGAGGGATGGCTGCCCCCCACCTCTGGAAGCGGCCTCCGGGTGAGGATGGAGGAAAGTACAGCAGCAATTTGCTGTAAAGCAGCGCGGCAGCACTGAACTGGGAACACAAGAGCAGCAGTATCACGACCCGCCACCAGATGGCAGCCGAGAGCGTGTGCGTGCCGGATTTACCACCAACGAGCCTCCACACTGCTGCAGCGGCGCTCGGATGGAGACCTCGCCGGGCCCGGACGGGCGGGCGGTGCAGGGCGGGGCGGGGACGGGGCCCAGCCGCAGCCGCCAGGGCTCCAGGGCCAGGCCGGGGTCAAAGCGTGGATCCCTGAGCACCACCTCCATGCTGTCCTCGTGACACCTCACCTCCAGGGCGCGTGCCTGAGCTTCGCCTGCTGCTGCTGCGGGCAGCGCGCGGTCGGTCTCGTGCCGGGACTCCGCCTCCAGAGCGGCCAGCTCGGGGAAGGTGAGGAAGAGGGG
Source organism: Blennius ocellaris (assembly GCF_963422515.1). NCBI lineage: Eukaryota > Metazoa > Chordata > Actinopteri > Blenniiformes > Blenniidae > Blennius > Blennius ocellaris. The sequence continues at coordinate 8,869,734 of NC_137672.1, forward strand.
CTCGGTTTGATACGAGTAGCATCCGACGGCGGGGAGTCGAACCAGGAGGAAGAGGGAGGACGAGAGGAACACGCAGAGAGGAGACATCGTCTGCGCTGCGTTGGCGCGAGCCGCCGCCTGCAGGGGAAACAGGAAGTGCACACCTGCAATTAATCAATTAGTGAACCGCAGCTTTAAAAAAAAAAAATCAATAGTAGTATAGTATGTAATATCTTGATTTATAGGTATGCAATTTATATAAACATAAAAGTATCTTATATTTCCTGCATGCCAAACATCTGAAAGTAAGATTCTTGTACTAAATCTTCCACAATGCTCAGAATATGGGATTTAATAAGTTAGAATTTGTCAAATAAAAGTATTTGTTATTCGAGCTGAGTTTGTTTTTTTTAATGTTTATTTGCAAGTGTCCATAGATAATGAACCAAAATAAGATGTAAAATTAGTATTTCACATTGCGTAATACTCATCCATCCTTCTACATCGCTTCATTGTGTTCAGGTTGCTGGAGCGAATCCCAGCTCACTGTGGCCGAGGGCAGGACACATCCTGGACAGGACACATCACAGAGCCAGACAACCACAGGGGACACTTACCCACTATGGATGTTTTTTGGAATGTGGGAGGAAATTGGAGTTCTTGGAGGAAAACATGTAAACTCCAAGCATCGAGGCTCTGGCCAGTATTTGAATAATAATAATAACAATGCATAGGTTTCATATAGCGCTTTTCTGGACACTCAAAGACGCTTTACATTGTATTATTGTGGACACTTTTCTGTGCTGCTAACCACAATCTCTGATGCATACCAGCCTGCAGAACTAAAAAAAAAAACAATTAATAATGCATTTTTTATTAATCTATGGGAGGGAAAACATTTTGAGTTTTCTGTGTGAGAAAAAAACTGTTTATATTTAAACAGGCCATTTAAAGGCTTAACAAAAGGCTCAAGTTGAGCAATTATTAATCTTTTTAAAAAATTATATTAAAAACCAGAGACATACTATTGAGGATTAAGGACCTCTCTGTGTGGGAAACAGGAGTCACTGTCACATAAATCAATCTTAACACTTATTTCCTGTCTTTTAAAAATGCATAGATAAATACAAATTTTTTGAAGTCAAATGTCAAAAAGTGTAAAAAAAACAACAACCCAGTTTTATTCAACATGAGAATACTGCATATCAAAAAAAGTGCAATTGAGAGTACAAACATACGGCTATGTACCAGACTGTATTGGCAAGAGGAGAGTAACGGAGGTAAACACTTTATAAAAGCACTTTGTAGTGTCACAATATAAAACACTTTTCAACATTCACACAGTAAGAACAGGAGAATTGGTGCTCAAATCTAACTTGTCCACAAGGATTCACCTCCAAGTCTCTGAACCGCATTTCATCTTCTTCCTGTGGAGTTTACGGTTTACGGTTTGGATAATCTGTGTTGTCTTTTGCATTCTAAAGTTCACCGGCGTCGTGCGTCATTCCTCCTTCCTCCTCCTTTCCTTCCTCCTCCTTTACTTCCTCCCTTCCTGCAGCCGCCCCGTCCGCCGCTCCTCTCTTGTTGCCCACGTCTCCTTTCCACATCTCCTTTAAACACTCTGGAGGACACACATTTCAAAATAAAATGGTTTAGGCTGCATGGATTTTTCACAATTTAGGTGCTTTTATTAGCAACACTATCAGTATGTTTCTGACTACCAGGCATTAACTGTGGATTTCTGAACTTTATGAGTGAACAGTAATTTTTCTTTTTACCGCCGTTTGTTGTGAAATATTTTGTCATTTCTGTGCAACAATAATTAAAAGTATCCATCAAAACCATGATCATATGGAGCCCCAGACATGACCTTGGGAAACACAACTGGAAATTGAACCAAGATCACTTTAAAGGCCTGAAATATAACACCCCTTAAGGGTTTTTTCTGCAGTCCCACCTCGGTCTGACGGCTGCAGGACGTGGTTCTCACACAGGAAGTTCTCCAGCCTCTGGTCCTGGTGGCCGAAGTACCAGTCCTCCACCACCTCCTCGTACTGCTCCAGCATCGTCTCACACTGAACAACAACAACACACTCAATAAGACCAACATTAAGACCAGTAATCCTCTACTTTAAGTTTACACAAGATTACGACTTCGTTCTGGCAGAGTTTTAAAGGGTTAATGTGCTTCTTGTAAATGTATTAACTGTGAGCTTGTACCTTCTTTAGTCCCTGAAGCTTGAAGACTTTTAAAAGTGGCTCTGGCTTTATAAACATGTGACAAGTACAATCAGAAACACTAATAAAGGTAACAGTCACTCTATATGGAATTTGATGGTACTTGCAAGAGAAAATGTCCATGTTCCTTCTAATCATTAGATTTCTAGACTAAAATGTGCAGGGGTCTCGAGTACAAGACAGAAAATCTACACAAAAAGACTTTATGGGTGGTTACCAATTTTTCACATTATGACTTGAAATTGCTTTGAAATATTCCTGAATTGCCTTCAAAATTGTTCCAACAGTGATGTTAAACTGCATTACCTGTCAAATTAAAGTGAAAAGTTGATTGTAATTTGTAAAACGGGAAGAATGCAAACAAAATAGTTTCCGGCTTGTTGCATTAAACCAGTGATGTTTCATTGAAACCCTTGACAACCTGTAGAAACATACAAAATGCCAAGAAGAAAGCCGAGCAGCGGCGAGCCTCCCTCACCTGTTTCTTCATGTCCGACACTTCCACGGAGGGCTCGTCCCACAGCTCGTACGGCATGCCCAGGTCCACTTTAACCCCTTTGCCCACCAGGTTCTTCAGTGTCGCCATGGTCTGACTGGTTCCCTGCACACACACCATCAAGTCGTCAGAGTCAAAGGGTTTGATTCATGCTTGTGCACATACTTTTATGAATTAACATGCACACAAGTCTGAACAGCCAATAGTGTAAATAAGTTTTAATCTACATGCAACGTGACATCTTTTTAAAAACGATACCTTGGCGTATCGCAGGCTTCCAGGTCTCTCTGCATGGACGCTGTACTGCAGGATGCGCTCGCAGATGTTGTCCACGGCCTCCGTGAGTCGAGTCTCACTGGACAGGGGTGAGAAAACACACACACTGGTTAAAAACCAGAGTTAAAAACCTGCAGCTCAAACACTCCAGACACCTAAAGAGTCACTTACCAAACACAGGCAGCATTAGAGAAGGACGTCAGCATCAACTTACGAGGTGTTGTATTTGATCTTCCTCCTCCTCTTGCCAGTGTCCAACACTTCTCCCACCTCCAGCACCTCCTTGGAGCGGCCGGTCTTCTCCAGAGCCTCCTGCAGCTCCACACTCAGGAACTTGCACACTGACGGACACAGAAGATGCAACCGTTCAACAGCGTCCGTCTGCATTCACTTGTAAACGAGCTGGTGTTTCGGATCAACTGGTGTCCCGGTTAACCGGTGGCCCACGTCCTTTCGCGCCCGCCCGCGAGAAAAAGGTTAAAATACGATTCGCGAAATGTTCCGACACGTCAAAAGCTTTCGTCTAAATGCGTTTAAAAAAGCGCTTACTAGGACAGCGACGGACGTCAGTTGGGTTTTCAATATCTGCTTTTACTAAAGGACGCTCAAGGGAGTGGGTCACCAGTAAACTGGGAAACCAGTTAATCCGAAACACCGGAGCGTAAACAACACAACTTACCTTCACATTTATTCGGTAACCTCTCGTCTTCGTTGGCTGAAAATGAACCGCACACCCACAACGCAGCCAAGAGAAACACCTTCATCCCTACTGGCTGTCTTAAAATCTCTATGCGTTAAACTGTAGACTAAAACTAAAACAGCTTAAAGTTTAAAGCCACATTCAACAGCCACGTCGGCAGTTCTGCGCATGCGTACTGTATCCAGACAGGCGACTAATCGAAGGCTGATGCGTTCGATGTCAGGGAAGATAGTTGATTTCAGAAACAATAGTCTTATTGTCTTTATACAATGTATAATGAAATGTTTTATTGTTATACAATAAAACTAAACATAATTAGTGGAACCTATCAACTGTTGTAAAATGTACTACGTATATAAGCAGGCTTGAATAACAGCATTAATAGAAATGATGATCTTCTTGTAACAAACAGCAACAAAAGACTATTATGTACATTTCAAGAACTGGACAAGTTGGCTTGGGGTCTGATGTTTGCTAGTTTTATTCCCAAAGCTGACCTTTAATTCAGATTTGATGTTCTATATGTAATCTGTCAAACACAGCTGCATCTTAGAAAACACATTCTAGGTATCAACGGTATACTTCTGCAAGTCATCTGGGTTTTTGTTTTTTTTAAGTTCAAGCAGCATATGTCCATCACTGTTATGTAATACATTTTGAACATAATTTCAGTTCAGTTTTGTTTATATAAAGCCAAACACAACACGGCCATCTCAAGATACTTTTACAGAGAAAAAAAAATAAAGGAAAAGGAAGAAACCTTTGTAGAATCAAAAGACCATAAATATCAGACTAAGAAGAAAGATAATGAAGTAATTTTTTTTATGATTTTCAACTATACACGTTTTCAGATAGTCCTGTCATTTTTAATCAAACACATTAAGCTGTAATCCCAAAGAGTTTGTAGTTTCAGGTATAGCTTTATATATATATATATATATATAAACACACACACACACACACACACACTGTGTATATAAAGAACTGGAGGATAATTGGCTTGATATTCAGCAGCGAAGCAGTTAAAATAGAAGGTGCTGGCCTCTTGCTTTCTCAGGTGTCATGAGCAGCACACTGCAGAGCAACAGATACTCTGTCCACGAGGGAGAGGACAGAGAGGAGAAGAGGCCGAAGAGGTAAGGCAGAAACGGAGAAGCGAGGGAGTCGGAGGCCATTTGAAATGGCGACAGAAAGAAGAAAGGATGAGCGATGAGAAGAAGACAGAACACTCATGGAGCTCAAGCAGTAAGCAAACACAAACTTGTGTCCTCCTGCAGCAGAGCCGTTTTGGAAGCAGGTTTCAGAGGATGAAGCGATCAGATTCAGTGTCTGAAACTCAATAGGCAGGTGTTGTAACTGTAGATTTTACTGCTGCGAAGCTTCCCAGTTTAGGGCTTATAATTGTGTGTTATGTCACTTGGTGTGGCGACTGTCTGCCTATTGTCTGAGCCGGAGGGAGATGGAGTTACACAGGGGGGCATCAGCTGCAGGAGCTGCTACATATTTTCTGTTGGTAGGAGACACACACATCACATTTTTGTTGTTGTTGTTGTTGCTTTTTTTCCATCCTGGTCCAGTGTAACAACCCACTGCGTGATGACGCAGAGTTAAACACCTTCAGGAAATGCACCAGAAACTCTTGAGTCAGAGGAGAGATGGAAGAAATACTGAAGCCACATGCTTTTGTTCAGAGATTTTAAGAACAAAGAAGACAAAAAAGACACATGCTGTGTTTGTCTCATGGCAGAAAGTGAGCGGAGGGTAAAGGATGATTAAAAGAGGGACACGCTGCTGAATCCACAGCCGGGGCCTCGGATACTGTTTCAACTCAGGAAATAAACATCTACCGTGACTGAAAGGTAAAGTATATGATTAGATCTCATCTTCTGTTGACGTGTGATTAATGATGCTCTGGTTATAAATCATGGTGTGACATATTGAACCATGCATCATCTCAGGAAAACATTGAAAAAACACATATACCGAGATTTTCTGTTGGAAAAGTATAAGGATTCAGGTTTCAAAAAGCGTATTGTCGTTTCCATAGCAAACAGTCGGGATTTAATTACAGCAGGTAATTAAATCCTTACTTTGCAAGTTCTCTCCAAAGAAATGAAATAAAATAAAAGAATAAATCTAACTTAAAAAATCTAACTAATGAAATAGAGCAAGTACGAGTCAGAATATAGGGGTGAAGGTTTGTTTCAGAATGTGTCAAAGTAGGTTTGTTTTTAAATGTTTAAACTTGTAAAGTCGTGTCTAAATGAGGTGAAGCATGTTCAAATGTCCAAACTGGCAAAGCGCATGTCAATTTATTGAGGCAGATAATAAACTATTCTGTTGTCAGTTCTTGATTTAGAAGTTTGATGGAGTTCGCATTAGTTTGAACTAACAATAGAACTGATTTCATTTGAGATGCTTGTTGTAATTTTGTTATAAATAGAAGATATTATTGTTTGTTTATCTTACAGTTTGTTGACAAATCAATTTCCACGAGTGGCTGAGTGTGTGACGTCTGAAAGAAACACTTTAATTTACTCAGATGTATTTCAGGGACATTCATCCTGACAAGCAGGTGGCAGAGGCCACGTGTGAAGTCAGAATAAATAACGTCTTGCTTTTGTTTACGTAAAATTTGCATTTGTTGGAAATGCATGAATGAGCTTTTCATAATCGTGACATATTAAAAAAAAAGAATATTAATAAGAAATAAGAAATCTTCACATGAAGCAGTTTGGAGGTTTACAATATGAATGCGTCTTTTTTGTTTTGAGAGGGTTTTGTACACATACAACTCGTTTTTTTAATTGCTTTGTAAAATAAAACATTCGGTTCAAATTGGAAATCAAACACAAACGTTTCAATCTGAGCAACCTGTGAATAAACGAATAAACAGCACAAATGAAACCACCTGTAATGAATCTAATGCGACCGCTGACCCGTCACCTGCTGTGAATTCTGACTCAACAGTCATGTGATGTTCCGCCACCGGTTTAGGTTTGCATCTGCCAGTTTGTTGAACTTCAAACTCGCCATTGGACTCGTGCTGCCAGCAAACCATATAAACCATATATAATATATATATATAATATATATATAAACCAATATATCACAAACCATAACCAGACATTGTCCTATTGCTCTGGGTTGAAGCAGCTATTATCCAGTCAAAAGAGTTCTGGGGGCAAATGTGGATGTTATTGTTGTGAATCTTCTCTCATCTTTGTATGTTTAGTCTGAATGGTTACCTGAATTTAAGAAACTCATTTGGCAAATATCAGCAATGATATCAAATTATCGAGAAGCATTCAAAGGGAGGCGTTATGTCATGTTTACCTGCTTCCTGTGAGCACAAGCTTTCCCTTGACTTTTTCGCCAGTGCTGCTTGTCCC